>NW_026645891.1:0-45578 GCF_949987535.1 Balaenoptera acutorostrata
CCTAGAGATTATCATACTAAGCAAAGTAAGTCAGAAAGAGAAAGACAAATACCATATCATATCACTTATATGTGAAATCTAAACTACGACACAGCTGAACTTATCTATGAAATAGAAACAGACTCACAGACATAGAGAACAGACTTGTGGTTGTCGAGGGGGAGTGAGGGGGGGAGGAAAAGATTGGGAGTTTGGGATTTGCAGATGCAAACTAGTATATACAAGGATGGATAAATACCAAGGTCCTATTGTATAGAACAGGGAACTATATTCAATATCCTGTGATGAACCATAATGGAAAAGAATATGAAAAAGAATGTATATATATGTATAACTGAGCCATTTTGCTGTACAGCAGAAATTAACACAATATTATAAATCAATTCTATGTCAATAAAAAAATTTTTTTTAATTACCAGCTACCAGTGTGTAGCCTCCAGAATCGGAAAACTACCTGGACAACCAGGCCTTGAGAAGGACAGGAACCCAGACCTCTCTGGAGACCTCACTCAGAAACAGCTTTTAGGAAGGGTATTAAGGGAAAATATCAAATGTCAAAGGAAATATCTTTGAGGTTCTGACATCAGAAAGACTTAATTCCAAGTTCATTCCATTGGTGAGTTACTTACATTACACTCAAAATCCCAGCAGTCAGACTGGCCTAACATGAATCTCATGTGGGTACTTGGGACAGTTGGACCAGGGGTGGGGGGGCATGGGAAATCAGTACATGTCACTGACAATTCCATCATGACCCATAAAAATGGATGTAGATAAATTTTTAAAAGAAAGATGAGGCACTGTTAACAATGACAGAGTAAAGGGTGACACACAGGCAAAATCAAAATATGTCTCCTATAATGTTTATGCTTCTTATGGATAAACCTGGCCACAAGAATGCAACAAGTATTAAAGTTATGCTCCTTTTGAGTACTTCTGTTTCAATAATTTATGACCGGCTGTGTGTTTGTGAACTCTGCTATGTGCTTCAAAGCCACATGTGAAGCCTCAGGCAGGGACTGAATGCACCCCATTCACCATGTGAGCAATTAGCCCAGGCTTCTATGACTCCCCAACCTTGTAATCTCAGGATGGTACCTGATCATCCTACCTAAGCATGTTCTTTAATTATACAAAAATCATATATATACAGGACTCCAGAAAAAAAAAAAACTAAACAAGTGACACAGAACTGACTACGTGGAATAGGGCCTGGAGGTGTAAAGCAGCTCTTTCCCTGGTTCCCCACGCTCAACCCCACTGATCTACCAAAGGTGTTCTGTATTGTTTGTGGGAAAGTTGGAAGTTTGGTGGTTTGCTAAGCTTTGTACAGAAGATTAATGAAAAAATAAAATGTAAAGTTTTTTCCAATCTTCTCCTTTTGTGACAAGCTTGAGGAAACATTGGAGAGGACGCAGGAAAATATGTGAACTAGGTAGAGTTTTGCGTCACATCCTCCCATCTCCCCACCTACCCTGTTTCTATGCATGATTCTGACGTTGATGGACCCTTATAAGCTCAGCTTCATCTAACTCTCCAAATAGTTAAAACCAGACAAGGGTCTGCTGTCAGTCATTTGCCCCTTAGTTTAATTTAGTCTGAAACTACCAAGCCTTAAATCAAGTTGGAATTAAATGTTTTGTGCTCTACTGAAGGAATTTAAGGCATCACCAAAAAAGTCTGGGGGTGGGGCGGTGGGAGGTGCAGAGAACTTCCTCAGGACCACTGAAATGATACTACGGCAGAAGTTAATAGTCTCTTATTTAAATTTAGAACTGTCTTTAAAATAATATTTTTAAGTATTTCTCTGAGTTTCTGCACTGTTGGGAATTTTCTCAAGCTGCATCCTTTAACCACTAACTTACTGCAAGAGTAGTAAGATTAGGGATCAGCAAACACCAAAATTATGTATTTGGCTAAAACTCACAATAAAGTGAAAGAAGGGCACGAAGTGATAGCAACTTTTCACGTTTTAAAAATCACCTCTGGGAGAGGAGCTTCAAGATGGTGGAAGAGTAAGATGTGGAGATCACCTTCCTCCCCACAAATACATCAGAAATACATCTACATGTGAAACAGCTCCTACAGAACACCTACTGAACACTAGCAGAAGACCTCAGGCCTCCCAAAAGGCAAGAAACTCCCCACGTACCTGGGTAGGGCAAAAGAAAAAACAAAAAGCAGAGACAAACGAATAGGGACGGGACCCGCACCAGTGGGAGGGAGCTGTGAAGGAGGAAAGGTTTCCACACACTAGGAAACCCCTTCGCGGGCGGAGACTGCGGGTGGCGGAGGGGGAAGCTTCGGAGCCTCGGAGGAGAGCGCAGCCACAGGGGTGCGGAGGGCAAAGCAGAGAGATTCCCGCAGAGGATCGGTGCCGAGCAGCACTCACCAGCCCGAGAGGCTTGTCTGCTCAGCCGCCGGGGTGGGCGGGGGCTGGAGCTGAGGCTCGGGCTTCGGTCGGATCGCAGGGAGAGGACTGGGGTTAGCTGCGTGAACACAGCCTGAAGCGGTTAGTGCACCACAGCTAGCCGGGAGGGAGTCTGGGAAAAAGTCTGCAGCTGCTGAAGAGGCAAGAGACTTTTTCTTGCCTCTTTGTTTCCTGGTGTGCAAGGAGAGGGGATTCAGAGCGCCGCCTAAATGAGCTCCAGAGACGGGCGCGAGCCGCGGCTATCAGCGCGGACCCCAGAGACGGGCATGACATGCTAAGGCTGCTGATGCCGCCACCAAGAAGCCTGTGTGCGAGCACAGGTCACTATCCACAGCTCCCCTCCCGGGAGCCTGTGCAGCCCGCCACTGCCAGGCTCCCGTGATCCAGGGACAACTTCCCCAGGAGAACGCACGGCGCGCCTCAGGCTGGTGCAATGTCACATCGGCCTCTGCTGCCGCAGGCTCACCCCGCATCCGTACCCCTCCCTACCCCCTGGCCTGAGTGACCCAGAGCCCCCGAATCAGCTGCTCCTTTAACCCCATCCTGTCTGAGCGAAGAACAGACGCCCTCAGGCGACCTACACGCAGAGGCGGGTCCAAATCCAAAGCTGAACCCCAGGAGCTGTATGAACAAAGAAGAGAAAGGGAAATCTCTCCCAGGTGCCTCAGAAGCAGTGGATTAAAGCTCCACAATCAACTTGATGTACCCTGCACCTGTGGAATACCTGAACAGACAACGAATCATCCCAAACTGAGGAGGTGGACCTTGGGAGCAACGATAGTATATTTTTTCCCTTTTTCTCTTTTTGTGAGTGTGTATGTGTACGCTTCTGTGTGTGATTTTGTCTGTATAGTTTTGCTTTTACCATTTGTCCTAAGGTTCTGTCTCTCTGTTTTTTGTTTTTTGTTTTTTGTTTTAGTATAGTTTTTAGTGCTTGTTATCATTGGTGGATATGTTTTTTGGTTTGGTTGCTCTCTTCTTTCTCTCTCTTTTTTTTAAAAAATACTTTTAGAATTGTTTTTAATAATTACTTTTTATTTTTTATTTTAATAACTATTTTATTTCATTTTATTTCATTTCATTTCATTTCATTTTATTCTTTCTTTTATTCTCCATTTTATTCTGAACCGTGTGGATGACAGGGTCTTAGTGCTCCAGACCGGTGGCAGGGCTGTGCCTCTGAAGTGGGAGAGCCAAGTTCAGGACATCGGTCCACCAGAGACCTCCCGTCTCCACATAATATCAAACGGAAAAAAACTCCCAGAGATCTCCATCTCAACACGAAGACCCAGCTCCATTCAACGACCAGCAAGCTACAGTCCTGGACACCCTATGCCAAACAACTAGCAAGACAGGAACACAACCCCACCCATTAGCAGAGAGGCTGCCTAAAATCATAATAAGTTTACAGACACCCGAAAACACACCACCAGATGGAGACCTGCCCACCACAAAGACAAGATCCAGCCTCATCCATGGAAACACAGGCACTAGTCCCCTCTACCAGGAAGCCTCACAACCCACTGAACCAACCTTAGCCCCTGGGGGCAGACACCAAAAAATACAGGAACTACGAACCTGCAGCCTGCGAAAAGGAGACCCCAAACACAGTAAGTAAAGCAAAATGAGAAGACACAGAAATACACAGCAGATGAAGGAGCAAGGTAAAAACCCACCAGACCTAACAAATAAACAGGATATAGGCAGTGTAGCTAAAAAAGAATACAGAGGAATGATAGTAAAGATGATCCAAAATATCAGAAATAGAATGGAGAAAATACAAGAAACATTTAACAAGGACCTACAAAAAATAAAGAGCAAACAAACAATGATGAACAACACAATAAAAGAAATTTAAAATTCTCTACAAGGGATCAATAGCAGAATAACTGAGGCAGAAGAACAGATAAGTGACCTGGAAGATAAAATAGTGGAAATAACTACTGCAGAGCAGAATAAAGAAAAAAGAATGAAAAGAATTGAGGACAGTCTCAGAGACCTCTGGGACAATATTAAATGCACCAACATTCGAATTATAGGGGTCCCAGAAGAAGAAGAGAGAAAGAAAGGGACTGAGAAAATATTTGAAGGATTATAGTTGAAAACTTCCCTAACATGGGAAAGGAAATAGTTAATCAAGTCCAGGAAGCACAGAGAGTCCCATACAGGAAAAATTCAAGGAGAAACACACTAAGATACATATTAATCAAACTATCAAAAACTAAGACAAGGAAAAAATATTAAAAGCAGCAAGGGAAAAACAACAAATAACATACAAGGGAATCCCCATAAGGTTAACAGCTGATCTTTCAGCAGAAACTCTGCAAGCCAGACGGGAGTGGCAGGACATATTTCAAGTGATGAAAGGGGAAAACCTACAACCAAGATTACTCTATGCAGCAAGGATCTCATTCAAATTTGATGGAGAAATTAAAACCTTTACAAACAAGCAAAAGCTAAGAGAATTCAGCACCACCAGACCAGCATTACAACAAATGCTAAAGGAACTTCTCTAGGCAGGAAACACAAGAGAAGGAAAAGACCTACAATAACAAACACAAAACAATTAAGAAAATGGTAATAGGAACATACATATCGATAATTACCTTAAATGTAAATGGATTAAATGCTCCAACCAAAAGACACAGACTGGCTGAATGGATACAAAAACAAGACATGTACATGTGCTGTCTACAAGAGTCCCAATTCAGACCTAGGGACACATACAGACTGAAAGTGAGGGCATGGAAAAAGATATTCCATGCAAATGGAAATCAAAAGAAAGCTGGAGTAGCAATTCTCATATCAGACAAAATAGACTTTAAAACAAAGACTATTACAAGAGACAAAAAAGGACACTACATAATGATCAAGGGATCCATCCAAGAAGAAGATATAACAATTGTAAATATTTATGCAATGAATATAGGAGCACCTCAATACATAAGGCAAATACTAACAGCCATAAAAGGGGAAATCAACAGTAACACAATCATAGTAGGGGATTTTAACACCCCACTTTCACCAATGGACAGATCATCCAAAATGAAAATAAATAAGGAAACACAAGTTTAAATGATACATTAAACAAGATGGACTTAACTGATATTTATAGGACATTCCGTCCAAAAACAAGAGAATACACTTTCTTCTCAAGTGCTCATGGAACATTCTCCAGGATAGATCATATCTTGGGTCACAAATCAAGCCTTGGTAAATTTAAGAAAATTGAAATCATATCAAGTATCTTTTCCGACCACAACGCTATGAGACTAGATATCAATTAGAGGAAAAAATCTGTAAAAAATACAACCACATGGAGGCTAAGCAATACACTATATAATAACCAAGAAATCAAAGAGGAAATAAAAAACTACCTAGAAACAAATGACAATGAAAACACGACGACCCAAAACCTATAGGATGCAGCAAAAGCAATTCTAAGAGGGAAGTTTATAGCAACACAATCCTACCTTAAGAAACAGGAAACATCTCAAACAACCTAACCTTACACCTAAAGCAATTAGAGAAAGAACCAAAAAACCCCAAAGTTAACAAAAGGAAAGAAATCATAAATATCAGATCAGAAATAAATGAAAAAGAAATGAAGGAAACAACAAAGATCAATAAAACTAAAAGCTGGTTCTTTGAGAAGATAAACAAAATTGATAAACCATTAGCCAGACTCATCAAGAAAAAAGGGGAGAAGATCAAATCAATAGAATTAGAAATGAAAAAGGAGAAGTAACAACTGACACTGCAGAAATGCAAAGGATCAGTAACAACTGACACTGCAGAAATGCAAAGGAACATGAGATATTACTACAAGCAACTATATGCCAATAAAATGGACAACCTGGAACAAATGGACATATTTGTGAAAAAGCACAACCTTCTGAGACTGAACCAGGAAGAAATAGAAAATATAAAGAGACCAATCACAAGCACTGAAACTGGAACTGTGATTAAAAATCTTCCAACAAACAAAAGCCCAGGACCAGATGGCTTCACAGGCAAATTCTATCAAACATTCAGAGAAGAGCTAACACCTATCCTTCTCAAACTTTTCCAAAATATAGCAGAGGGAGGAACACTCCCAAACTCATTCTACGAGGCCACCATCACCCTGATAACAAAACCAGACAAAGATGTCACAAAGAAAGAAAACTACAGGCCAATATCACTGATGAACATAGAGGCAAAAATCCTCAACAAAATCCTAGCAAACAGAAACCAACAGCACATTAAAAGGATCTTACACCATGATCAAGTGGGGTTTATCCCAGGAATGCAAGGATACTTCAATATATGCAAATCAATCAATGTGATACACCATATTAACAAATTGAAAAAGAAAAACCATAGGATCACCTCAAGAGATGCAGAGGAAGCTTTCGATAAAGTTCAACACCCATTTATGATAAAAACCCTCCAGAAAGTAGGCATAGAGGGAAATTTCCTCAACATAATAAAGGCCATATATGACAAACCCACAGCCAACATCGTCCTCAATGGTGAAAACCTGAAACCATTTCCACTAAGATCAGGAAGAAGACAAGGTTGCCCACTCTCACCACTATTATTCAACATTGTTTTGGAAGTTTTAGCCACAGCAATCAGAGAAGAAAAAGAAATAAAAGGAATCCAAATCGGAAAAGAAGAAGTAAACTGTCACTGTTTGCAGATGACATGATACTATACATAGAGAATCCTAAAGATGCTACCAGAAAACTACTAGAGCTAATCAATGAATTTGGTACAATAACAGGATACAAAATTAATGCACAGAAATCTCTTGCATTCCTATACACTAATGATGAAAAATCTGAAAGTGAAATTAAGAAAACACTCCCATTTACCACTACAACAAAAAGAATATAATACCTAGGAAAAAACATACCTAAGGAGACAAAAGACCTGTATGCAGAAAACTATAAGACACTGATGAAAGAAAGTAAAGATGATACAAACAGATGGAGAGATATACCATGTTCTTGGATTGGAAGAATCAACATTGTGAAAATGACTATATTACACAAAGCAATGTACAGATTCAATACAATCCCTATCAAACTACCAATGGCATTTTTCACAGAACTAGAACAAAAAAATTCACAATTCGTATGGAAACACAAAAGGCCCTGAATAGCCAAAGCAATCTTGAGAAAGAAAAACAGAGCTGGAGGAATCATGCTCCCTGACTTCAGACTATACTACAAAGCTACAGTAATCAAGACCATATGGTATTGGCACAAAAACCGAAATATAGATCAATGGAACAGGATAGAAAGCCCAGAGATAAACCCATGCACATATGGTCACCTTATCTTTGATAAAGGAGCCAAGAATATACAAGGGAGAAAAGACAGACTCTTCAATAAGTGGTGCTGGGAAAACTGGACAGCTACATGTAAAAGACTGAAATTAGAACACTCCCTAACACCATACACAAAAATACACTCAAAATGGATTAAAGACCTAAACATAAGGCCAGACACTATCAAACTCTTAGAGGAAAACATAGGCAGAACACTCTATGACATAAATCACAGCAAGATCCTTTTTGACCCACCTCCTAGAGGAATGGTAATATAAACAAATGGGACCTAATGAAACTTAAAAGTTTTTGCACAGCAAAGGAAACCATAAACAAGACCAAAAGACAACCCTCAGAATGGGAGAAAATATTTGCAAATGAAGCAACTGACAAAGGGTTAGTCTCCAAAATTTACAAGCAGCTCATGCAGCTGAATATCATAAAAACAAACAACCCAATCCAAAAATGGGCAGAAGACCTAAATAGACATTTCTCCAAAGAAGATATACAGATTGCCAAAAAACACATGAAAGGATGCTCAACATCACTAATCATTAGAGAAATGCAAATCAAAACTACAATGAGATATCATCTCACACCAGTCAGAATGGCCATCATCAAAAAATCTACAAACAATAAATGCTAGAGAGGGTGTGGAGAAAAGGGAATCCTCTTGCACTGTTGGTGGGAATGTAAATTGATACAGCCACTATGGAGAACAGTATGGAGGTTCCTTAAAAAACTACAAATAGAACTACCATACGACCCAGCAATCCCACTACTGGGCATCTACCCTGAGAAAACCATAATTCAAAGAGAGTCATGTACCACAGTGTTCACTGCAGCTCTATTTACAATAGCCAGAACATGGAAGCAACCTAAGTGTCCATCATCAGATGAATGGATAAAGAAGATGTGGCACATATATACAATGGAATATTACTCAGCCATAAAAAGAAACGAAAATGAGTTATTTGTAGTGAGGTGGATGGACCTAGAGTTTGTCATACAGAGTGAAATAAGTCAGAAAGAGAAAAACAAATACCATATGCTAACACATATATATGGAATCTAAAAAAAAAAAATGGTCATGAAGAACCTAGGGGCAAGGCGGGAATAAAGACACAGGCCTACTAGAGAATGGACTTCAGGACACGGGGAGGGGGAAGGGTAAGCTCGTACAAAGTGAGAGAGTGGCATGGACATATATACACTACCAAATATAAAACAGGTAGCTAGTGGGAAGCTGCCGCATAGAACAAGGAGATTAGCTCAGTGCCCTGTGACCACCTAGAGGGGTGGGATAGGGAGGGTGGGAGGGAGGGAGATGTAAGAGGGAAGAAATATGGGGATATATGTATATTTAAAGCTGATTTACTTCATTATAAAGCAGAAACTGACACACCATTGTAAAGCAATTATACTCCAATAAAGATGTTAAAGAAAAAAAAGTACACAAAGTTTTAGCCATAATGATTATCTCAATGCAGTATTTTTTATTAAAATAAAAATTTGTTTATGAAAAAAAAATCATCTCTGTTTCAAATCTCAACTGCCCAACCATCCACAGATCATTGAGTCAGCATTTTTCAAGTTTCCTAAGAAATTTCTCTCCTGCCAATTAAACTATTTATCTGAAAGTAGCCCTAAATCATTTTAGAAGACCTAATTCTAAAGAAAATGGTAGAGGCCAAGGAAAAACAAATAGAATTTTCCAAAAGTTTTTTTGTAAATGCTCCCTTTAATAATGTATAATTTTATTATTCAAGCAATGTATGGCCACTGTTAAAATGAGAAATAAGAAAAATCACCTGTAATCCAACACATTAATACACTGGGAACCATCCAGAAAGAACTCTTGTTGACACTTTGGTATATAGCTTTTCAAATTTTTCTACACATAATCTGTCTATATTACAAATTAGATCATATATATATATTATTTTTTAATCTGTATCATTCATTAAATAATATATCATACACATTTTCCTGTATCAACAAATACAAATCTAAAACATATCAAGGCCCTCTCTGTATTCCACTATTTGAACACTATGTGTTACTATTCATTTCCCAATTATTTATCTTTTGGACATTTTAGTTGTTTTCTTTCTTTCTTTTTTTTAAATTTATTGGCTGCGTTGGATCTTCGTTGCTGTGCACGGGCTTTCTCTAGTTGTGGCGAGCGGGGGGCTACTCTTCATTGTGGCGAGCGGGCTTCTTATTGTGGTGGCTTCTCTTATTGTGGAGCACGGGCTCTAGGCACGAGGGCTTCAGTAGTTGTGGCTCATGGGCTCTAGAGTGCAGGCTCAGTAGTTGTGGCACACGGGCTTAGTTGCTCTGCGGCATGTGGGATCTTCCCGGACCAGGGCTCGAACCCATGTCCCCTGCACTGGCAGGCGGATTCTTAACCACTGCGCCACCAGGGAAGTCCCATTTTAGTTGCTTTCAAGTTTTTTTTCTGTTATATATATGATAAACCAGTGAATATTCCTATATAGGAAACCAATCATTTATTAACTATTCTTGAGTATCAGAATACAGAAATGTTTTATCTATCTGAAAACCACTTAGCAAAATCTCAGATATCTGAAAACATATTCAAAACTGAACACTAAGTCAACTATTTTCTAAACCTACGTTCTTTGATTATCAAAATAATGTTCAGTTCTTTGCTCAGAATCATGTAATTTTATTCAAAGCGCAATTAGAATTGGTTTGAAAAACAGAAACAGAAAAGAAAGTAGTTATTAGAGGTAATTGCACTAAAAATAAGAGGCATTTTGTTGCCTTTGGGTGTTAAGAAAAACATTCAGTAATAATAATGAACACTGTAATTTATTTTTTCAATTTATTTTTTATTGAAGTACTGTTGATTTACTGTAATTTAAACACATAATATTCATTGGGTATTTGCTATGTGTTAGGTACTGTTCTAAGTGGTTTATATTCACTATATCATTTAACTCTACGAGATAGTTAATAATATTGTTATCCCCATTTCACAGATAGGGAAATTATACTAAAAGCAGATGAGCACTTGTATTCTCAGGAAACAATGAGTTACACAGTAAACATACCTTTTCAAAGGGATAGTATATAGTAAATATATACTATTGAATATAGTTCCATGTGCTATACAGTAAAACAAGGAGGTTTTACTGTATAGCACATGGAACTATATTCAATATATTTTAATAACCTATAATAGAAAAGAATATGAAGCTGTATACCTGAAACTAACATAAGATTGTAAATCAACTATAGTTTAATAAATAATATTTTAAATAAATTAATTAAGTACAGGTTTAATATTGGTGCATAACTAAGTGAAGATTCAGAAGCAGATATTATGAGGAGAAATAGTAAAAAAGAAGGTTGCATGTTCACAATGAGTGTCAATTGAAATTTGCTCTATCAGAATAAAAGGAAATTGTTTATTCTATAAAAAATAAAGACAATAAATTAGACAGTATTAAGATACTTTTTCAGCAAAAATATAAGTAATTTGATGATTCCTCTCAAAAGTATCTGAAATCAGAAATAAATGTCAAAATATTCTAAATGATTTTAAACAAAATTTGAGCTTATAACTCTGGCAATATATAGAATGATTTGATTTGTTGAAAAGCAAAAACATCACCCTTAGATAGTAAGATGGTAAAGGAAATTATTTTAGCCATAGAAATTTTGTAAGGAAATTACCACTAAGAAGATATTTACAAAAGTAAAAGTTCTCCACTTTGGTCACCAGATAATTATGGTAGAAAAATCAATTAATTCAATTTTTTAAAATTGTGAGCACTTTTCTTTAGCTTTAGTTGAGTTATACAGTATAAGACATACTGTCTAACAAATATTTTCAGGTGGTTTTGTCACAAAAGAACTTAAAATTTGAAAAAAAAAAAAGTCAATTCACTGCCTAAAAAACTCCAAGCTGGAATAATTTTGAATCTTTTGCATCTGTCAAAGAATTATAGCTAAATATAAAAAAGTTTGTTCCTATCACGATTGATGGTGTTCAAGCTACATTAGGTCAAAATCTGGATTTATTAGAATTTTAAGACAATAAACTAATGTTTCCAGTATTGTTCTATTCTACTCTGTGATGCATAGTGAAAATATTTGTGTTCATTTTTCTAAAGTAGACTCTATAATTTCTGAATACACAAAGAGATGTGTAAGTGTGTACAGATGCTATGAATCATTGCCAGTGTGCAGAACTATGAAAAAATATAGAATATAATGAATTTAATGACTGTTTCCTTTGCCAATGCACACTGGTTGAGTTCTGAACAAGTTTACAAAGTGGTGTTCTGTCAACTCCACTTCAAGATTTCTTTAAAAAAAGAGGAGCTCACCGTTCAACATGGGAAGAAAACAAGTGGCAACGCAATTTACTTTTCTCATCAATATTACACTGCATATGAATGAGCTAAACTTGACATTCCAAGGAAAGGGAAAGTTGGTTTATGACCTAGCTGGAGAACTACATGAATTTATGTTGAACTGAAAGTTCTCATAGTAGTTATCAAAAACAATGTTTTAACATATTTTTCTAACAGGAGTCAATGTGCAAAAAGTTTCCATTTTAATTAATAGCATTATGTAAATAGGCCACCAAAATAATAAAATTCGATGATTGCTTTGTTGACACTGATAAACTTAGGTTTTCTTTTAGTTTATGCAATAATCTTTTGAAGTTATTAATACTGTTAATATAAAAGTTAGTGAATTTTCTTGATATGGAAAGATGTGTTTTGATTGATATATGTTTTTCAAAGTCAAATCATTTCTAAAATAATGACTGAGTATTGTCAATGTGGATGTGAATATTGAAGAAAATGATTTTTTGGTACTTGATTCACTTATCTGAAATTTTAAAAATCTGTTTGAAACAACTTGAGTAGGTAGATTTATGTTTTCAAATGTAACCTAAATACAGATCATATATTTCCAATGTAAATGTATGGTTTAACTTGAGCTGTGCTACAGTGTAAAAACATACTCTCAATTTAAGAGACTTATTACCAAAAAACAAGAGATGTAAAATATCTCATTAATAAATTTATATTGCTTATATATTAAGTAACAAAATAACTTTTTGGCATATTCAGTTAAATAAGTTATATTTTTTAAAAATTCACCTGTTTCTTTTTTACCTTTTTAATGTGGGTACAGGAAAGTTTAAAATTCCATATGTGTGATTGCATTATACCTCTGGTGGATAGGACTGATGTATGATAACTTTTTCTCCCTAATCTCCAGATTAAAAGATGTTTTAAACTGTCTTTAAGTTTGCCCAGAATGCTTTCATTTTAGTGATTTTTCTCTATAAAAATTCTATTTACGTAGAAATTTAGAAAAATACAGAATAAAAAAAAGAAAATTTTAAATTACCCATAAATGAATTTAGAATTACTATCAATATTTTGATGTATTTTCTGGTCTTTTTCCTAAATCAGTCTCTTCTCTCTTTCTCTCAGGTTCCTCTCCACACTCCCAAGTAAAACAGAACACTATATTTTTTCCAAAATTATCTGAGCCATTGAGAAGAAATGAAAAGGGAATTCAAGCTTAGCCACAAAAAGATTAGAGAAGCTATGCCTTTGGGGGATTTAATGGTTAAAAGCAAAATATTCTTTTTCTCTGCAAAAGATACTGTCAAGAGAATGAAAAGACAAGCAACAGACTGGGCAAAAATATTTGCGCAAGCCACATCTGATAAAGCAGGGGTCCCCAACCCTTGGACCGCGGACCTGTTAGGAACCGGGCCACACAGCAGGAGGTGAGTGGCGAGCGGGTGAAGCTTAGCTGCTCCCCATCGCTCACATTACCACCTGAACCAACTCCTGCCTTCCGTGGAAAAATTGCCTTCCACGAAACTGGTCCCTGGTTCCACGAAGGTTGGGGACCGCTGTGATAAAGGACTATTATCCAAAATATACAAAGAACTTTTACAATTCGACAGTAAGAAAACAAAACAACCTGACTCAAAAATGGGCCAAAGACCTTGACTGAAACCTCACCAAAGAAGACATATGATGGCAAATAAACATATGAAAAGATACTCCACATCACATGTCATCAGGGAAATGCAAATTAAAATAATGATCAGATATAATTACATACCTATTAGAATGGCCAAAATCCAGAACACTGACAGCAACAAATGCTGACAAAGAGGTGGCGCAACAAGAATACTCATTAATTGCCGGTGGGAAAGCAAAATAGTACAGCCGCGCTTTAGAAGGCAATTTGGCACTTTCTTACAAAACTAAACATATTCTTACCATACAATCCAGCAATCACACTACTTGATATTTACTCAAGAGAACTGAAAACTTATCTCTACACAGAAACCTGCACATAGATGTTTACAGTAGCTTTATTCATTATTGTCAAAACTTGGAAGCAAGAGAGATGTTCTTGGTGAATGAATAAATAAACTGTGATACAGCCAGACAATGGAATATTATTCAGCACTAAAAAGGAATGCGCTATCAAGCTATGAAATGATATGGAAGGAACTTAAATGCATATTACTAAGTGAAAGAAGCCACTCTGAAAAGGTTACATACCACATGATTCCAACTATATGACATGCTAGAAATGACAAAAACAACGAAGGCAGTAAAAAGATCAATGGTTGCCAGGGACTGGGGGATGGAGGGATGAACTGGGGAAGCACAGAGGATTTTTAGAGCAGTGAAAAGACTCTGTAAGATACTATCTATAATGGTGGGCACTCATCATTATCATCATTGTAATTTGTCCAAATCCATAGAATGCACAACACCAAGAGTGAACCCCAATGTAAACTATGGACTTTGGGTGATTACAGTGTGTCAGTGTAGGTTCATCAGTTGTAATAAATGTACCACTCTGATGGGGATGTTGATAATGGGGGGAGGCTATGCATATGTAGGGGCAGGGAGTATACGGGAAATCTTCTGGACCTTCCACTCAATTTTGCTGTGAACCTAAAAGTGCTCAAAAAAATCAGGGAATTTTTTTTAAGCATAAGATGCTCTATTCTCCTTTCTCTAAAATTAGGTAAGACTTTTTCCCCCCTGGATTTTTTTCTCTAGGCTTCCCAAAAGAAATAACATATTTTAGAAGTTGTTAGATGTTGCTCCATTTAAGTGTGCTGAAAGCAGTTTATAGAGAAGATACCTAAAGTTAAATTATTTAAACACACTTGTACAATGATAGCTCCTTGGAAGAATAATTAGTATCTTTAACTTAAGTAAATTATTAAAAACTTGTATAATTATGCCATATGTATTTCAAGCAATCATTTAGAAACACAGAGCGTTTCTTACCATCATCACTATTATTAGTCATTGATAGAATATGCTTCTAACACTTCTCTCTATATAGAGCACAAGCCTATGTGTGCCTTTGAAGTCTTTCCATTTCATTTATTCAACAAACTATACTATCTATTGAAATAAAGGTAATTTCATATAACTCCTTTAGGAACTGTACAATAATTTTTAAAAACTGATTATGAAGTGTGTTGTGTGCATTGGTGGTGGTGGTATTGTAATTATCAAAGAGGAGCCTCATAATACTTTTCTGTTTATTTTAGAAAGGCTAAATTAGAAGGTGAGCTTTAGGGTGGAATTCTCAATATAACTATGTATGACATGTATTTGTTCTGTACATAAATGTGTGAAGTCTGCACAAATTCACAATAAGATCAATTTAATTTCAGTCCAACCATGTCAACTTTTAAGTGGAAATTCAGAAACCTAAAATAAAGGCTTATTAGTTAACAAAGACACATGCACTAACACTTGTCCCTACACTAAAGCCTATGCCACAAAGTCAGCGGGAACATGAATTTCTAGTCGACAAAAGTAACATCACTTAGAAACAGGTTATTTGTCTTACAAAATTAGCAACCATCCAGATATATTTTCATTTTGTTCTTCCTCCACTCCCTCTATAAAAGCAACATACCCTTCAAGGAGATGTAATGTATATTTCAGATATAGTGTATATTTCAACACAAAAGTGCATCCTTTCTCTTCCTTTATGGAGTAAGCCAGAGTGATGAATTTTAGAAATATCTTAACTTCTCCAACGGATGCAACTTGTCCTAAATTGAAGCATTTAAAGAGTGCATCGTTCTCACGTGTTTGGTAATCTATCTAAAGTACAAGCTATTAATAGCATGACTTTTGCTATTTTAAATAATGTTCTTATAGCTCTGTAACCAGTAAGAAATAAAACTGTTTTCCCTAAATATTTTGTTTTGTTATTTAAACATGATTAATCTCATGCACTTTATCTGCATATTCCTCGGTACAGAAGATGCTAATGTTACATTATTTTGAGTTAAAAGTTTGTGTTTGTGGCCTTTTCACTCCATTTACTGCTTGGCTTGTTGCATCAACAAGAAGTGATGTAGTTTAATTACTTTTATGAAAATGAACTTAAAACTGTTATTACTTTGCACAAGTTCTAATGGCAATACCACTTTGGAATGAACAACAAAAGCAGACAGTGAGTCACAGTACTTATTACAGCATGCAAAGTAATAGAAAGGAATTCTTATTTATTAGAACAACATTAGCCTTTCATGGTACAGAAAATTGATTATGCTTCCCTGATTTGTTTGTTTTCTTCATGCTCTATGGGGCTCTTACACGGCTTCTGTATAATTTACTAACTCATTTCTCACTAGCAAGAGTATAGATATTACTTTCTTAGATGACACATTAGGGAAGTTAAAATGCAATCAAATTATAGAATTTAAAGCATCTAAACTCCTAGAATACAAATTTTTTATCTAAAGAAAAGTGCCATGCATTAAATTTCAAATAAACATGAGAAGCAGGCTCTTTTGCTTGATTTGTGTGCATGTGATAATTAAGGAGATTGAAGGGGGTGAGGAGATGAGAAGAAATTTGTACAATTGGTTCATGACTTGCAATAATTTTTTTCTTTCTTTCTCAGATAATTCCAAATGTTGTCTTATTCAATAAGTAAAATGTATGACAAAATTGGGATTACCAATACCCCATAATTTTTACAAGGGAAGGAAGACATCTTGCAATGTTTGATATAAAGTACTCAAGAGCAGATACTGAATAATAGTGAGGAATTGAGAAATGTAGTCTCTGAACTCAGACAAGCATAGATATGAAATTTATCTCCAATACACTAGCTCTATGACCTTAGGCAAGTTACTAAGCTGTAGCCAATTTTTTTCATAAATAAAAGGACTTTATAAAGATTAAGAAAGAAAATACATATGAAGAACTTAACACAAAACCTGTTTAATAGTAGATATTCAATAAAATGTATTACTAATGAACCCTTAATAAAAATCAGAGTTAAGTAGGCATACAATAGATGTCAGTTTTTATCATTGTTAGTATTACTGTTATTATGAGTACTATTATTTTGTCTTCCTCTCAAGCACTGTATAAGCAAAGTGCATCCTGCCCCTCCATTCCTGTCATGGTTCCAAAGAGGATGATATTTCCACTTCTGGACTTACGTGGGATTTGAGGAGTTTTTAATTTATTTATTATTTAGAGCATCAGCTCTATTTCTAGCACATGTGCTAGTTGTAGAGGGAGCATAGCAGAAGTATGAGGTACGAATATTAGTAAGATACCCGGGGTCCATGCAGCAAAGTCTGCCAACGGCAATAGCAACAAGAATTAGAACTTGTGCTTCACTCTTGCACAGCATTTAAACTAGCTTGAAAAATCTTCAAACTGGGGAAGGAGAGCCAGTCCTCTTCCACATACTTTCAGAATGAAAATGGCAGTCATATAAATGTTTGCCAGCCTCAACTTAAAGCTGATTTAATTTTGAATAATGCTGAAAATTACAAAATCCCAGTGGACTTTGCTGTAACAGCATTTGATCTGTTAGCAGACAAGACCTTCCCTATAATGCATTATAATCTTAGGAATCATCCTAGAAGATACGAAAGCAAAGAACAAAAAATATAATTTTAAGATAAAAAAATTTGTTTGCCCTAGTATCCTCATAAGTACATAGAAAAAGAGAAAGACTGTCTTTAGGGTACATTTGTAATTCCTTTTTTTCTTTTTAAGGCACACAGATGTGTGTACTTGACTAAATTTGCTAGGTAATTTATCACAGTATGAGTATCAATTCAAAACTATTTATTACTTGAAATAATTAGAATGATCATTAAAAAGCACAGAAGGGTATAATAAAAACCAAGAAAATGGAGGGGTTGAGATGAAGTTTTCTTGTTATTGCTTTCCTTCCCGTATTTTTCTTGACTCACCCTAAAGGATAGAAAAATGCATAGTACGGAGGAAAGAAAAATGCTGACTGATCTGTAACACTCAAAGCAAAGGGAAAAGAAAACAAAGCAAACATGCATAAGCCAAAGAAAATGAGCAAGTGGACAGAGAGAGGAAAAAGCAAATGGGACATTAGACAGCCTAACCAGAAAAATACAAACAAGGGGGATGGAAAGAATATCACACAACAAGAGAAGAGCTGGTACAAGAAAGACATAGCATAAAAGTAAAAGAGTAATGAAAGAAACTCAGAGGAAAGAAGAAAGGGCAGAGCTGAAAATTTGTAACTATTTGAAAAAGTAAAGCAAAAGTGAAGAAAAAGAATGATCACAGCAAACTGCTGCCAGAAAAAAAAATACTAATACTAATACTAATACTCAAAGGACCAGATGCATTTTGAACGTATTTTTCTTAAAATGGACAAAAATAAGAACACACTGAAATTACAAATGTAAAAATTCCTTCAGATAAAAACCAAGGTCAAAAAAGGGAAACACTCCGGGGAAGAAAGAGAAGTCTAATTACAGGTCATTGGCACGTCTTAAAGAGTGCTTTCACTGTTTCATGAATGTATGTTGCCAAACCACGATGGATAAAGGGAGTGCTGGGTGTGGTCAAGTGGCTTTTTTGTGAAGCAACACAATGAAGATAAAAGATGTCCCCGATTTATCAAAGTGTTAAAGAAACCAAATCTTTCTCTTTGGACTCAAGAAAGGGATAACATTAAAAATCATTCAAGTGATAACATGATACAAACGAGATGATACTACGTCTTTGGAAAAGTGAAAGATAAAACGGAGAAAGGCATCTATTAAATATTTCTTTTAGGAGAAAGATGTAAAGTTAAGGGGAAAACACTTTAAAATGTATTAGAGAGGCTCTATTAACAGGAGGTAAAGAGCAGTGGTTAAGCATAGTGATTACAAATCAGAAGGCCTAGGTTTGAATTCTGGTTCTACCACTTACTCAGTGAGTGATAGTTAGCAAGGAGATAAGCACTCTGTGTCTCAGTTTACTCATCTATAAAATGGCTATCACAAAATTGTTCTGAAGATTAAATAAGACATTAAATATAAATCACTGGGCACAGTGCTTAGTACATAGTAAGTACTCAACCAGTATGTAATAGATGAAACAGAGCAAACATGAAAAAGTCTTGGTAAGAACTGTAGAACAAGTAACTTATTCAGATCTTTAAATGTCTCATTCATTTGTATAATTATGTCTTGGTAAATGCCCTATTGTTACATAAGCATGTTGATGGAATTCCCTTTTTGAGGAAATTTACAATTACTTCACTTGGGGCTTTTTTTTGCTTTTAAACATTTATACAATCAACTCTGTGGAGAACATTAATAGGACAAAGACAAGAAATATGAATGAACGACACTATGGTGACAGAAACAAAGTAAATACTCGAAAATAAAACTCCAGGGTGTGAAAGAATACCGTGATTTATGCAAAGTACTTTTGTGTACAGATCACTTCTTAATAATTCTATGAATGCTTGTGAAGAGGAAATCAACTCTTGCCTTCTAATTTCTACCAAAAGGTAGAAATGTGTCTTTCTGCTAAATGACTATTTAGATCTAAAAGAGTTAAAAGAAAGTTTTTCAGAACTATAGATTTTAAGGAAAGTAAATAAATAAACAAAATATGTTTGATTTCAAAATAAAAGTTCTAAATAATTATGGATTGGCCAAAGACTGCAATCAGGTTTTTCCGTAATATCCTATGGAAAACCCAAACAAACTTTTTGGCCAATCCAATATACATAGATGTGGAAAAATTCTGTGACAGCAAAAGGATTCATGACTCTGTGGATAGGAATTTTGTCTGTCTATAGGTCATTCCTCCCACTATAATAAAAGTTCAAAGTATAATACCAATGTCCAGTAATATAAATTTGAGTATCTAAAGTATAAACATAATAAACACTTTAAATTTAAAAAGGTATAGGAGATTACTGAACTATTGCCAGTCAAATATTTTCAGTTCTACTATTTTTCTATTTTTAAATTTATTAATTTCTGCTCTTTTGAATTCTAATCCCTGTTTTAACCTTTTCTTAAACTTATATTGCTCTTTACCTAGTTCATTTAATTCAATATTTAATACATGGATTTTCATTTTTTCTTTTTGATAAGTTCTTAAGACGACAAATTTTCCTCTAGGTACTAGTTTAGTTGTACGGCATAGGCTCTAATTCACAGTGGGGTTTTTTTTGATTAATTCCTATAAATTCCAAAATCTTGGCTTTGATTTCATATATTTTTAATGTTTTTCATCTGCACTTGATTATATCAATAGAGAATTCTCATTACATCTAGAGAACAGGTACTGTTTTCTGTCTTATTCACTGCTTTTTTCAGAGTAGGACAATCTCATTCACTTGGTAGAAAAAATAATTAGTAATTTACTGATTAATTATAATTGATCTTAGTTCTAAGTTAAAAAAATACGTCATATGATAAACTGAATAAAATTTTTTCCAGTCATTTAGAAGCCATTAAATATGACATAGAAGAAAAAGGAAGAGGTGGTGATTGACAAGGAGGAGCAGGCGGAGGGAGAGGGAGGGAGGGGAAAGGAGGGAGAAGAGGGAAACAGTAACCTGGGATTTAAAAGCCTCAAGTTCTAGACACCATACCAAGTTCATCTTCATTTTCTTTAAATACAAAACAAGGGAGTTCTCTTGCCCATGATATCTAAGATCCTCCTCTATATATGTGTTATGGTTCAACCTAAGATGATTGATAGACAGGTAGATAACATGCACATCTACACGCACATATTTACACACATGAGTGTGTACCTTCATCAAATGATTAATTGCATAAGGAACAGAAAATTGCAGCTTTTCTGAATAAGAAAGAAAAACACCATCTAATTTGATAACTCAAGTGATGACTAAAATTCCTGGGCAAAAATACCTATCAACAGTTCATCCATCCCATTGCTAACACCTACGGTAATAGGGAACACATTATAACCTGAATCAGCTGCTCTATCTTTGAAATGCTGACTCACCTAAAACGTGCTTTTCTATAACTTCTTACTTTACGTTCTAACTGTACCTAATGAAGCCACACCAAGTAAAGCCATTCATTTTCATCTAAAGTCATGGATGCAGCTTTTTCAGTCAGTGTAAGGCTGCAGGACCATGACTCAAATTCATATAGAGATAACATATTAACAATAATATTCGTAATCATTATATTTGTTACTAGATGAAGTCTCTTCGTGATTCAATGATATTTCCACCAACCTGTTATCTACTGAAGCACGTCACTGTGAGTCACAGGTCACCTCCTTCCTCGCAAAAAAATCCTTGGCCGGCTCCCAGATGCCTGAGGATGTTACTCTGCGCCTGCCAGAGACGCTCTCTTCAGCTCTCACGCAAGGCTCCCGGCCAGGTGCAAGCCTTTCACGCTCTGAAGTTTCTGGGCCAGAGAGGCAATGGAAGCCACACAGCTGAGGACTGTGGCTAATGGGGGAGGTAGTGCCTCCTATAAAAAGGGCAGCTGCTACTCAGCTGTAACTCGTGATCCCACATGAGGAGGCTGGTCAAAAGTTTTGAGAATTTTGGAAGGCAAAATTTTAAGTGAAATCTCCCGATTTTTATACGTTGGCAACTATTTCAAATTTTTCAAAGTCAACATACAGAAAGAAAGGTAAAAATATATATATATGTATATATATATCTGTGGGTCTAATTTGACCCAAGGCTGCCAGTTTAAGTTTCTGGCTCAGGCTTCTGATACAGCATGGCTTTTTTTCAGTGTGTGCTGGCTGTTAATTGCTCACTGGGGTTAATGAGAGATCAAATTTTAGAAACAAAAGCCTATATTTATATTACTAGATATAACTAATTGTAAAAGAGAGGAATTAAGGATGTTTATGAGGCTTTATTTGCTGTCTTAGAGAACTTGCTATTTTAAAGTTATCAATATAAAATAAAAATTAAATTAAAAAATAAAGTTATAACCATAAACATTGGAGTTCAAAATTTTCAGATTTTGTAACTTTTTGAGATGATAAAATGGTTTCCCAGGGTTGTGTTTAATTTAAATAGATCACAATGAAACTAAAAATAATTTTAGACAAAGGAGAACAACCCTATTTATTCTAAGTCAGTTTATAACCCTCACCTGTTCCTCCAGCAATTTTTACTTTAAAGATGTTACATTCAACAGAAATACAGATCAATGGAACAGGATAGAAAGCCCAGAGATAAACCCACGCACATATGGGCACCTAATTTACGACAAAGAAGGCAAGAACGTACAATGGAGAAAAGACAGCCTCTTCAATAAGTGGTGCTGGGAAAACTGGACAGCTACATGTAAAAGAATGAAATTAGAACACTCCCTAACACCATACACAAAAATAAACTCAAAATGGATTAAAGACTTGAATGTAAGACCAGACACTATAAAACTCTTAGAGGAAAAACACTCTTTGACATAAACCACAGCAAGATCTTTTTTGACCCACCTCCTACAGTAACAGAAATAAAAACAAAAATAAACAAATGGAACTTAATTAAACTTAAAAGCTTTTGCACAGCAAAGGAAACCATAAACAAGACATAAAGACAACCCACAGAATGGGAGAAAATATTTGCAAATGAAACAACAAAAGATTAATCTCCAAAATATACAAACAGCTCATGGAGCTCAATATCAAAAAACAATCCAGTTAAAAAATGGGCAGAAGACCTAAATAGACATTTCACCAAGGAAGACATACAGATGGCCAAGAGGCAAATGAAAAGATGCTCAACGTCACTAATTATTAGAGAAATGCAAATCAAAACTACAATGAGGTACCACCTCATGCCGGTCAGAATGGCCATTATCAAAAAAGCTAGAAACAATAAATGCTGGAAAGGGTGTTGTGAAAATGGGACGCTCCTACACTGTTGGTTGGAATGTAAATTGATACAGCCACTATGGAGAACAGTATAGACGTTCCTTAAAAAACTAAAAATAGAACTACCATATGGCCCAGCAATCCCACTACTGAGCATATACCCTGCGAAAACCATAATTCAAAAAGAGACATGTACCACAATGTTCATTGCAGCACTATTTACAATAGCCAGGACATGGAAGCAACCTAAGTGTCCATCGACAGATGAATGGATAAAGAAGATGTGGCACATATATACAGTGGAATATTACTCAGCCATAAAAAGAAACAAAACTGAGTTATCTGTAGTGAGGTGATGGACCTAGAGTCTGTCATAGACAGTGAAGTAAGTCAGAAAGAGAAAAACAAATACTGTATGCTAACGTATATATATGGTACTGATGAACCTAGTTGCAGGGCAGGAATAAAGAGGTAGACATAGAGAATGGACTTGATGACATGGGGTGGGAGGGCAAACCTGGGGCAAAGTGAGAGTAGCATCGACATATATACACTACCGAATGTAAAATAGTTGGCTGGTGGGAAGCGGCATCATAGCACAGGGAGATCAGCTCGGTGCTTTGCAATGACCTAGAGGGGTGGGATAGGGAGGATGGGAAGGAGGCTCAAGAGGGAGGGGATATGGGAATATATGTATGCATATGGCTGATTCGCTTTGTTGTGCAACAGAAACTAACACAGTATTGTGAAGCAATTATACTCCAATAAAGATGTATTAAATAAAAAAGATGTTACATTCATTTTCAATCCCTTTTCCAACAGATGGAAGTAATCATTCCTATAATCAAGAGCAGGGATCAGCATTCAGTAAAGGACCCTATAGCAAATGTTTTAGTAAATATTTTAGGCATTACACATCATATCCTCTCTCTTGCAACTCTTCCAATATACATTGTAATGTGAAAGTAGCAAAAACAATGTGTAAATGAATGGCATGGCTGTCTTCCAATAATGTTTTATACATTTACTAAAATTTGAATTTTACATAATTTTCATGAGTCACAAAATATTATTATTATTTTAATTTTTTCAACCATTTAAAAATATAACAGCTATTTTCAGCCCATGGATCATACAAAAACAGGTGGTGGGCCAGAACTGGCCCACAGGCTGTAGTTTGCTAACCTCTGATTTTAGAGCACATCATTTCCAGTACCAAGATATCTAGAATACCAAATTACTTGTAAATATTTATTTTTTAAATTATATTGCCAAATTGTTAAGAAAGTGGCTTGGCAAATGGAGAATCAGAAAAAAAGGAATTGGATTATTTGGAAAAACATTTCTTCTAAAAGCACATCACACAAAAAAAGCATATCACATGGAACTGCTAATCAAATACCCCTTTGCCTCCTCGTGAAATTTTCTTGTTTTACAAATCCACAATCTAGCAGAGAGTTTAAAATTCTAGTAGAAGTAAACCATACTCATCATTGTTTTACCAGCTCTGACTTTGGCCAATTGTCCTTGAAGATATTTCTGACCATCTTATCTCCTACTAACATACTATAGAGGCAGATAATACCAGGGTTGTAAGACCAGTCCCCATCATATGGGCAACATGGGTGGATGCATTAGTAGATTTTTTTTTCTTGATCTTACCCTTTAAAAATATTTCAAGGAAAACTTGAAATAATTTATTAAATATGCTGGTGGGTTTCCTTTTTCAATTTCCTAAGCAAACAGTCATTATCCCTTACTTTCAGGAATTAAAAACCACACTGCAGATTTATTTTGTACAATTGGTAGAGGTTGTTTATATGACCAAGGCATTATAAAATCATTTATCATACATTCTTCTTGTGTGTGCAGCTCTATTTTATGTACTACACAAGATGTTCCCTTTTGCAAAGGTGTTGCATCCAGAATAAACAAACCTCTGGGAGGAATGTGAGCGAGGCTGAAATTATCTATCAGAAAAATGAATGGTATTTTAATCATTCCTGAGTATCTTCCTTCATATATTTCAGACATTGCATTTATCGTGAAAATATATAAAAGTAAGAATATCAGACCAAAAGATCTTTTGCAAACGTCTCCTTGGCTAATAAAGTCCAGGGCCTGGACTCAGCATTTGGTACTTAGAGTTACTTAATGGCTTTTGGAATAGATAAGCTAGAGAGCTAAGCTCACTTTTTCACTTTGTAAACAGCAATGGATGGATATCTATTCTGGTTTGGAAAAAAAAAAAAAAATCACCCTAGAAGCTTTATAGAACTGCAGTAATAGTATGGCTGAGTTAACATTATGTTCTACTGAGATCCTGAAATGGAGGTATGATTAATTATTTCTAAAGTATGGAAAATTTGAGGAAAGATCAATTTTTGTGTTAATTTTTCTTAATGCTGTCAGCTATTTCATTAAAATCCAAGAAGAGTTTGTTGTTTTTCTTCCTTGGAGAATTTATTGATTTTCTAAAATATTTATAGGTAGGTATCCTTCTAGTATCTTACTTGATGATAAATCTCATCAGATTTAATATCCAGAAACCAAAGGCCTCAGAAGAAGTCATGAGTATATTTTTTGGTGGTGGTGGTGATGGCGGGCCATTGTGTGTGTGTGTGTGTGTGTGTGTGCGTGTGTTTTGCCCCCATGGCCATTTGTTTAGACATTCAAATTACATGAAGAGAGATCATTCAAAATGGAGCAATTTTTAAATAGGGAAACAAAGGGATGTTTATACACTTTCTATATACACTTCTTTAAACACCTGTATAATTTCCACCCCAATTGTCATAGATCATTATTCTTTAGATTAATCAGCTGTAAATATGTAAAAACTGTTAATAACATTATCTAACTCAAATTTAAACACTTTAACCTTAAGGAATTCATAGGAAACTTCTGTCAAATGTTGCACTAAAAAACAGTTAATCTATGGTCATGTAATCCCCATGGTGTAGTATTCTAATAATTATTTTTTAAAATAGGTTCTCTTTCTGTTTTCACATTCTTTTATAATTACTTAGATTTGTCATTTAAGTGATATTTTCTAGAATTTCTTCTGAGACCTGGAACTTACCAGTTTCGTTTTATCTAGTACTTACTTTATCCTCCTACACATGTGAACACATACTTTTTGAAACAATAAAGAAAAACTGAAGTTAAGTCACACTTTAAAGAACTATAATGAACCTAGCTCTTGTCTACCTGCCGTCTAGCCTTAAAACAGAATTTTTAGAAATTATGAAACTGAAAATATTCCCCTCGTAAGCATGGTTATGAATATTAAGTCACTGTAAGGGAGAAAGCCCTGCAATAGAAATCAAGAGGAAGATTTTTAGTGCTGGCTCTGACACCAATTAGTTATACAGTCTTTTAAAATCTTTGTTTGTTCATCTTGTAAAATGAATTAACAAGGCCTGTTAAATTGATAAAGCTATTTTGTGTCTTAAAGAAGTTAATACATATGGAAAGCTTTTGAAATTTATAAAATATTCTAAACTTTTAGTCTATTATTAAATCAATTCCACTTACATTTACTTATGCGTTAATCTTCTATTATATTCAAATTTCTATTTCACTTTAGTTATAGAGTTACAATCATTTCAAATAATGAATGTGTAATATGGGCAGGATTACTACCATAGGACAAATAAAATCAATCTGATAATTTGGAAGAAAATCTAGATTTCATCCACCCTGCTTTGCATCCTCAGCCTGTGTGTGCGTGTGTGTGTGCGTGTGTGTGTGTTCTTTACATTGGGAGATGTACATTGAGAAATTCAAGCTCAAGGATTTACTTAACGTCTATTCCTGACTGTGCTGGAGCATGCCCCCCAGGAAAAGGTGCTAGATTGAAGTCATAAAGTATTATGACTCACTTTGTTCATGACAATATCATCAACTTAATAGCAGCAACCAAAAGCAATTCATTAAGCATTGCATGATGTATTGATATTTCCTGGTCATGGGTCTGGCTATTACAGATTAGATTGTCTTAACCAAAGTATCATTTGGTCATCTAACACATAAAGTTAGAATACAAGACAATGACATCTACACTGCTAGTGAACTAAAATTCAATCAGGATATTAACATCAAGAATATTAAGGATGTTGTCATTAAAGGTTATTCATATAACACTGCTCTTGCACTCACTATTGGTTTGTAGAAGAATAATGATCTGTATGTATGTAAAATACTAAAATTTAAGATGAAAAGGCCCCTGAAACAGTATCTGAAACAGGCTTTAGAATTTAAAATACTTCAGTACATTAAACAGTATTTGTCAAACTGTTATTCGTTAATACTGTACATAATTCACAATTGCTTTCAAGAACACTCAATACAAATAAAATGGGTCACCAATAAGTCTCCCATGAAAATATTTGTTGGGCTTCCCTGGTGGCGCAGTGGTTAAGAATCCACCTGCCAATGCAGGGGACACGGCTTCGAGCCCTGATCTAGGAAGATCCCACATGCCACAGAGCAACTAAGCCCAGGTGCCGCAACTACTGAGCCTGCGCTCTAGATCCCACGAGCCACAACTACTGAAGCCCACACGCCTAGAGCTCGCGCTCTGCAACAAGAAGGCACCGCAATGAGAAGTCCGTGCACCGCACTCGCCGAAACTAGAGAAAGCCAGCGCTGAGCAACAATGACCCAACTCAGCCAAAAATAAATAAATAAATAAATAAATAAATAAATAATTTAATTTAATAAAAATTTTTAAATTTTTAATTTAATAAAAATAAATTTAATAAATTTATTAAAAGAAAAATATTTGTTAAAATTCCTGTGATCCAGGTTAAAATCCATAATGATTCCAAAACCTCTTTACAAGGCAACCTGCTCATACGGCCTGCTTATATTTGTAATCAAGTCTGTTTTATTCAATAGAAAACAAATCTCTTAAATAACACCTTTGACTGATCTTTAGGTGGCCTATGTATATCAGCGGCAGATATTTATTAGTTACTCACTAGACATATGAGCCTTACAGCAATTCAAAGAGTAAAATTTGGATATTATTCTCCAGTAGCATGGACTCCAAGAGGAAGGTAATACACAAGGAAATTTCCTCTGAGTCCAGATAGGGATACCCATAACAAATATTACCAGCAAACATTTTACAATCTCACAACTGTAAACTAAAAGAAAGAAGAATGTTATATACTGGAAGAATGGTATTTTATATCTTAATGTAATCAACTTTTACTTGTCTCAGGAGGTATCCATTGGGTTGTTTGTAATGGTGGCTTTTTTATGACCCATCTCCTCCACTCTTAGCCTGAGTGACTAGATGGCTGGGTTAGAAGAGATCCAGCTTCCTTGTCTGAATACCTAGAACACTTATAATAAATACCACATTGTTGTATATGTGATCATTTCACCATTATTTCCTATGTGTAATTACTGTTGCTTCACATGCAAGTATCTTAAAAGTGAAATCCATGTCTTATGCATATATATTCCTAGTCTAGCAATGCCCAGAGCACATGGAAGCCATGTACTATTTACTGACCGTTTGTTGACTGATAGAAGCCAACTTAGTATAATTGGCCCAATGATATTTAAATAGTACATTCAGTGGCCTGAGAAAACTATGGAATCCTGCCATAGGCTCATCATATGCAATCATCTATTATAAATATTGGTAGCTCTGACAAAGATAATGGTAACTTTTTTTAAAGCCACTACTAATGTACTGACAATTCTGAGGTCTGAAAAAGTACCTGAATTATTTCAGGTCTTAATTTATAAACGAAGAATTTGTTGATTCAGGAAATTTCATTTTGGCCATATTTTCTTTTTAAAATTACAAATCAGTAATATTACAGGAAAACAAAAATCATCAAGATGTGTTTGTGTATCACAGTTACTTAAATAATAAACACTAATAGAGAAAATGCAAGAATCAAGCATAATTACTAGGTTATTTTCAAGAGCTCATCAAATTGAGATCATAATTATAGTGCTGTTTTAAGGAATAAATTTAGCATTCTTAATAAAGATGCAAGTTTTAAATGGTAACATTTATTACTTACTTTAGATATAAATTTTTATGGTCTCGTTTATTTTCTAAGCAGTGAAAAATTTCTATCTTTTTAAAGGATATCTCTCTGTGTCTCTTTTTCTCTCTCTCAATTTAAGAAATAAAAGAGACCTTTGCTGTAGACAAAAGCAAAGACTAATAATTAAATCAGATAACATTTAGGGATTTTCATTTGTTTTTCAAATTTCTTCAGGTAGTTTTCTTTTTTATTTATTGTTGAAAAGAAAATTTGTGTATGTATTAACAAAAAGAAGGTAGAAATAACATGACTCCCCATCACCTCTTTCTGATGTTATGTCTCTTGCCCTGGGATAGAAGACTATCATGGGCTTGGTGGTTCTTCTTCTTTGAGTATGTATGGCTTTTGGTAGGACACCTTGTTAATGACTCTTCTTAGGCAAAGGATCTCCTCTGAGAATTCTTGCCCATAAAGGAACTGAAAGAATAGATTGGGGTATAAAGGTGTTATCAAAAAAGAAGAGATATAGGGCACTCACAGCCAGAAAACTCCTATAACAGAAACTCAGATCTTGTATGTCTCTACTCCTTCTCAGTCACATCTTATTTCTCATTGTTCCATTTCAGTCTAGGACTAGAAAGTAGAGCAGGAAAGGGCGGTTTGTCCAACTACCATCAGCTCAATTAGTTGATTTTTCTTTGAGATATGTTCTTAATAGTAAATTGTCTCTTCCCTGGGTGAGACATTTTGACCACCATAGACATCTTTTATTTATGTTTTTTAGCCCAAATTTCAAAATCTGATTATTTATGAACATTAGGAACTTTTTAAATTTTAAACAAGGAAAAATAAAAGCATCTTGTGAGATATCCCTATGACACAGGCCACTTACCTCATTAATCCCAATACCAAGATTAAGTCATCACAACTGCATTAAATACACATCACAAATTTTAATGATATTTTAAAGGCAAAGTACAATTTAAACAAATCAAATATTATTAACACATCATGGGAAAAGCAAATTAATATGAACATATTTAGTGGGGCAAATGTTTCTTCATAAATATAGTTATCCCTGAGTTATAAGTAATCTTCTTATTATTGATAATAAATTGTACATTATTTAGTACCTGGAGTGCTCTGCATTGACTTTTGCATCCTTCTGACATATTTTCTCATACATATTTAAAATGTAAAGCATCCTAACTCTTTTGTATAAAATTATATATAAAAGCCATAGTCTAGTATATTTTAAGATTATATAGGTAAAGAAATGGTATGGTTAGCCTTTCCTATAGTAAAGGGAAAACAGTATTTATCTACATGTTACCAAAACAATCATTTGAAAACTGAAAACGATTTTTAATTTTATTAGCATTTTTAAATGGTTTTTATATATGAAGTTGCTCAATTTAAAATACCAAGGTGTTGGTAATACTGGATAGGATATCATCTACTTGGTATGGTTTCAGAATGGCTCCACTAGCATGTGTATTAACTAAATGAAAATGGAACTTGTGTACTAGCTCTATTTCTAAAGGAAGGATGGAAGACACTTTTCGAACACATCTCTCTTCCTGGCTCTATAGTAGGCTTTCACTTAAATGATCTAATTTAAACTTCATGATGCCTCTACCCTAATACACTGAAATAATTATCCACATTTTTCAGGTTAGGAAACAATATTTAGAGAGACCAGGTTATTTCTTTGTGGTAATATTTATTATAGCTCTTGATTTGTTATTTATATGCTAATGTTCCAACAAATTTAACCTATCTCACAAGAATGCATACGTATGATAAGCTAAAATAAATTTACAGTAAGTGAGGTTGAGGTATAGTAAAACTAAATGAAGTTATATATTCCAGATTCTAGAATTAGGATATACCTTTATCCAAGCCTTCAAGCAGGCAAGATTTAAAATATAGTCATTTATAGGACATAGAGTATCTACAAGTTAAAAATAAGCAGTTGTTTAGAAAAAGCACATCTAATCAGAGACTAAAGAGCAATTACCTTATTTTTGTAATCTCCTGGTCTGATCACTATCAACTGGGGAGTTTCACAAAACTATTTCTTACAACTCATTTAGTCTTATGATATTATACTGCCCTGGAACAAAGAATGGATATTTCAGCAGCAATCTATTAGTTAATGGAGAAAGGAGATGCTCTTCCTTTAGGGGAATCCTATATATACACTGAAAATAATGTTTTTGAAAAATATTTATTACCATAGATAATGGTCAGAATAAATTGTTAAGTGGGAGATATATATATATATATTTCACAATAAAATGTTAAAGTGGGAGAATATAAAATGTATATTCTCCTACACTGATCATATTTAAGGTTTCCTATAAACTCCTTCCCAGATCTACCATAAATGCTTCTAATTTGCTCCTACTAGAAACCGAAGTAATGTCATTAAATAAGTAGTTAGATCATAGCTGTGTCCACCTGCAGCCATCAAGGCCTAAGTAACATTTGAATAGTATAGCAAATAATCAAAATATATTAAGGTAAGATAAGCATGCTTAACAATTCTTTTTCAAATATAAATCTTCTGTACTTTTTATTTCACCAAGAGAATGAGTTGGTAATTAACCTATTGTCAGAAGAGCTAAATTCCAATTTACCATAGTTCTCCATGACCTTAAGATGCACAAAAGCACAGCCCTTCTTAAGATGATGCATGTGTGCATAGATAAAAATAGAAATTAAAGTGTCATATGGAACATACCCTTCTTCCATTGATTGCCACTTGCCTGACAGGTCAACTAGCTTCAGGCCAAAATAATTCATTTCAGGTCACTAGGCTAACAATTTCCAGTTTACAGTTCTCTAGTGAAAAGAATTCTAACACATTCCAGAAAATAGAGTACTACCTTCAAAACATTTTGGAAACCTGCAAAGTATAAACCAGACTTTTCATTAGTGCTGTAAAATTTAATGACACTTCCACTTATAATTGGCGTTTTTTTTTTTATTCAGGATTACATTATCTGGCGTCTATGTCTTTCTCAACTTTTATCCCTTTATCACAGCTCATTAGGCAGGGAAAAGGGGAGGTATGAAACATGAATTAAATGGCTTTACTGTTGGCCCTTTAGGCAAAAAAGACAACTCTACTCCCTAGAGAATTATCTAGACCCAAAGGTCAGTAGGAATTCTTTAGTTGTTTTTTATTCTACAGTATACTTAATATTTCCTACTGTCCTTGATAATTCTTCCTTGAATAAATATTATAGGACTTCAGCCTCATTAAATAGTCATGGCAGAAAAGCTGACAAACAAAAAAAGCACAAAGGAAAAAAATTACCACTGCTAAAATTTGATGTATGTCATTTTTTTCTAGTAGGCAAAACCATATGTATTTTTGCAGTTATACTATAGATTTTTTAAGCATTTCTTCAGCTCTAGCAATATATTCTGCAATACAGATTTTAGAAGCTAAATATTATTTTGTTATATGGATGTATTCTTATTTACTTAAATAACTGAGGTTATTTCCATTTTTTGATATTAAAAATAAAGCTACAGTGTGCACCCTTGTGAACATATCTTTACACACAACTGAATTTTCTCATAAATTCCAAGAATTTTAATATTTAAGTCAAAGCATGAAAAATTTTTTAAATTTGATTTCCAAAAGACAATTTTATATAGTTCCATCATTTCCTACTCAGAATGGCAGTATGAGAGCACCCTTTTTCAAGAAGTCCACCAAACAATAGACCTTTCTTTACTTTTACCAATTTCATTGATAAATATTACTTCTCATGAAGTCATTTTCAGAAAGTGAAAACCTGTAAGAATTAATCTCCACCACAAGAAACACTAAAAGAATTTCTATAGGCTAAAGGACAAGGATATCAGATAGAAACTTGGTTTTAAAAGAAGGAATGAAGAACACCAGAAAAAAATAACAAGTCAGTAAATATTATGGGCCATTGAAATTATTATTCCTATACTTACACATACTTTTTGTTGTCTCCTTAAAGACATTTAGCCATTTAAAGTAAAAATAATAACAAAAATGGGCTTTACAGTATATTTAGAAGTAAAGTAAATGACAATTGAAAATATATTGTTATAAATTTCTTAAATTGTTCCTTAAGTAATAGAATTTTTAGTGCTGTATGAGAGGAGAGGATAGTAACAGAATTTTTAATCTATGCTGTAATAAATTAAATATGCATATTTTATTATCTAAAGAAACACCCCAAAAAAGTACAAAACAGAATAACTAAAATGCAACAAGATGAGATAAAGTAGAACACTAAAAATACATTTATATACCTCCAAAAAAAGACAAAAAGGAAACAACTGGAGGACAATGAATGGATGAAACCAAAAACAAAAAAACAAAAATCAAATACCAATATGAAATTCAAGCATGTCAATAATTATATTAAATTTTACAAACAAAACACTTCCCTTGAAACACAGACTATAAAGTGGGATTTAAAAAGCAAGCAAGACTCAACCATGCTTACTTCTGAAAAATAAATATACTTTAAACAGAAAACTATGACAAATTTGAAAGTTAAAAGACTTTTTAAAAAGATTTACCATGCAAGCATTGATCATAAGAAACCTGTTATACTATACTAATGTCTACCAAAAAGACTTGAAGATGAATAGTATTACCAGGAAATTAGAAAGTATATTCAATGGGATGATAATAAAAGTACACAAATTAAAATTTATGAAACTCAGCTAATTCATCCTTAAAGAAAATGTAGTTTTCTTCTCCAATTTTTAAAATTGTGGTGAAATACACATAACATAAAATACACCATCTTCATCATTTCAACTGTACAGTTCAGTGGTATTAAATATATTCATGACGTGCAACCATCACCACTATCCATCTCCATAACTTTTCATTTTGTAAAACTGAAACAGTGTACCCATTAAACAATAATTCCCCATTCTCCCTGCTGCCCCGCCTCTGGCAACCACCAATCTACTTTCTGTCTCTGTGATTTTGACTACTCATATAAGTGGAATCATACAGTATTTGCCTTTTTGTGACTAGCTTATTTTATTCAGCATAATGTCCTTAAGGTTCATCTATATGGTAGCATATGTCAGAATTGCCTTTTCTTTTTAAGGCTGAATAATATTCCATTGTATGCATAAACCACATTTTAGTTATCCGTTCATCTAGCAATGGATACTTGGGTTCCATCCATGTTTTAGTTGTTGTGAATAATGCTGCTATGAATATGAGTGTATGAATACCTCTTTGAGACCCTGCTTTCAGTTCTTTGTATTCCTTTTATTTATTTTACTTTTTCTTGCCTAATTGTTCTAGCCAGAACTTTAAGTACTATGTTGACTGTAAGTGGAAAAAGCCAGCATCCTTTCCTTGTTCCTGATCTTAAAGGGCAAGTTTTCAATTTTTCACTATTGAGTATGATGTTCATTGTGAGTTTTTCATATATGACTTTTGTTACGTTGAGGTAGCCTCTGTCTATTCCTCATTTGTTGAGAGTTTTTATCATGAAAGGGTGGTGAATTTTGTCACATGCTTCTTCTGTAACAACTGAAACAATCATATGGGTTTCTTTTCTTTCATTTTGTCAATGTGTTGCATTACATTGATCAATTTTCATATATTGAATCATCCTTGCATTCCAGGAATAAATTCCACTTGGTCATTTTGTATAAATTCCTTTAATATGCAGTTGAATTTTGTTTGCTATTATTTCATTGAAGATTTTTGCATCAATGTTCATAAGGGATATTGGTCTCTAGTTTTCTTGTAGTGCCTTTGTCTGGCTTTGGTATCAGGGTAACATTCTTCAATAAATCTCTAGTTAAATACATTTTGATTTAAGTAATGCAGTAGAATATTTGTAGACATTAGAAAAACAAGGTTGACCTTTTCTTTCAGCCAAGATGGAGTAACAGTGACCAGACCTACCCTACCTGAATCACCTAAAAAAATACAAAGGCTTTCAAACCATCAGACATTAGGCAATGAAGACAATGAGATGACCTTTATGATTGTTCCAGCTTACTGCCAGGTATAAGTTTGCATGCAGTGACTCAGGGAGAAAAAACCTGACAGTGTCCCTAATGGGAGACAGAGCTGAGTGTCAAAGGAAGCTAGAGTCTGCAAATCAGAATAATGGAGGGGAGAGATGCACAGAGAGAGAACCCCAAAGATGTGCAGAGAATCCCTCAAATAACTCATTAAACTACTGTTCAGTGCATGAGTGTGAGAAAACTACCCACATCTGTGAGGAGGAGTAAGGAATCACCTGAAAGAATTACAGGAAACAGTGCTTGGAGCTCCCATAGGGTTGGGAATAATGCCTGTTTGCAACGACTAGAGTAGAAAACCTCATAATGCACAGAGCATGTAGTACTAACAAGGGTCTTGCTTCTGCAGTGTGGAAAAATTAATTATAGACTTTTAAAGCAAGACCCAAAGAGATCAAACTGTTTACATGTAACTGTACTCCAGAATAAAACCCAAGAATGTTTTTAGAAATACAAAAATACCCCAAAAGGTAAATTTCACAAGTCCTGGCACAATGAAAAATCACATACAAAGACATCAAAGAAGCAGGAAAACACAACCAATAATGAAAAGAATAAGCAATCATTTGAAACTGACCAAGAAATAATACAGATGATAGAATTAGTAGATAAGAACATAAAGTAGTTATTCTAACTCCATTCCTACATTCAGGACACATGAAGAAAGACTGAATACCTTTCCTCAAGAAAAACAAGGGAGGTATTAAAAAAAGAACCAAACTGAACTTCTAAAGATGAAAACTTAAATGCCTGAGATAAAAATATATTGATCGGCTATAATAGCAGATTAGACATTGAAGAAGAAATGCTGCATGAACTTAAAATAAAAATAAAATTATCCAAAGTCAAACCCAGAAGAAAAAGAAAAAAAGAGAAAGAAAAAATGAGGGAACTGTAAAATAACATTAAGCACTTAAAAATATATAGAATTAGAATCCCCAAAGAAAGGAGGACTGAAGAGTTATTTGAAGAAATAATGGCCAAAACTTTTCCAAATGTGACGAAAACTATAAACACAGATTCAAGAACCATAACAAATAAAAATCATGAGAAACATGAAGAAAATTACACCAAATCATATCATGACCAAACTGCTTCAAACCATCAATAAAGACAATGTCTTAAAAGGAGTCAGAGAAAAAGCCATACAGAAGAAAAAAGATAACAATGACAGATTTCTCATCAGAAAAAAAATGCAAACTAGGAGACAGTGTTAAAGCAACATCTTTAAAGAACTAAAAGAGAAAAAAGTCAACTTATAATTCTTAAACCAGTGAAAATCTCTTTAATAAAGTTAAAATACAGACTTGTTCAGACATACAAAACCTGACAGAATTCATCACCAGCAGACCTGCATCACAAGAAATATTAAAGTAAGGTCTTAAAGCAAAATAAAATAAAAACATACATATTTTTAAAACTTGGGTCAAACAAAGCTTAAAGCAAGACCCAAAGAGATCAACCTATTTACAAGTAACTGTATTCCAGAATAAAGCCCAAGAATATTTTTAGAAATACAAAAATACCACAGAAGTCAAATTACACAAGGCCTGGCATCCAATGAAAAATCACCAGGCATGCAAGGAAGCAGGAAAACAAAACCAATAATAGAAAAAATAATACAAAATATTCCAAAAGGTGGTATACAGTGGAATACATTGATAACTATTTTAGAAAATTCTTTGGCAGCTTCTGAAAAATTCATACATTTACCTAACACATGACCCAGATATTCTACTTCCAGATGCTTACTCAAGAGGCATGAAAAAAGCACATGGCGAAAGACTTGAACCAAATGTTCACAGCTGCTTCATCAGTAACAGCCCAAAACTGGAAATACCCCAAATGTCCAACACCAGATGAATGGATAAACAAATTGTGGTATATCTATATAATGGAACACTATTCAGCAATAAAAAGCAATGCCCCATTGATATGCATATCAACATTTAAGAATATTAAAATAATTATACTGAGTGAAAAAGACCAAAACAAAGTTTGTACTATATGATTCCATTTATATAAAGTTCTAGAAAATGTAAATGAAACTGCAGGGAACAAAAGCAGTTCAGTGGCTGCCTGCAGGTGTTGACTACAGAGAGCTATAGGAAGGAAGGATCACAATGTAAAATAAGGACACTTTTCAGTGAATGATATGTTCAGTTTCTTGATTGTCGTGATACTTTCACAGGAAGACACATACATTACACCTTACCAAACTGTTTACTTCAGATATGTACAATTTATCATAAGTTATACCTCAATAAGATGGTTAAAAACCAAAAGATAGTCCATAGGTACTAATATGAGAAAATGTTTACTATACATCAATGTTTTAAGTCTGTGAAACAATATATATTTTATCATCCTGATTTTGTACAAAGATATAGATACATATACATGTCTGTATAAACATAGAAAATATCTGGAAATAAAGGTTTAAGCTCACAGTGGGGCACACAAGGAAAGTAAAGAAGGATTCAGGAATAATAGTGGATTGTTGTTTTATACATATCATATTTTTATACGGAAACTATTAACTTGACATTTAATTTGTAAAAATAAACGGCCTTAGAGAAATTAGAACTGTGTCATAAATTTTTTTTTACCATCTTTATTGGAGTATAATTCCTTTACAATGGTGTGTTAGTTTCTGCTTTATAACAAAGTGAATCAGCTATACATATACATATATCCCCATATCTCCTCCCTCTTGCGTCTCCCTCCCCCACTCCATATCCCACCCCTCTAGGTGGTCACAAAGCACCGAGCTGATCTCCCTGTGCTATGTGGCTGCTTCCCACTAGCTATCTATTTTACATCTGGTATTGTATTTGTGTTCATGCCACTCTCTCACTTTGTCCCAGCTTACCCTTCCCCCTCCCTGTGTCCTCAACTCCATTCTCTACATCTGCGTCTTTATTCCTGTCCTGCCCCTAGGTTCTTCAGAACCTTTTTTTTTTTAGATTCCAAATATATGTGTTAGCATATGGTATTGTTTTTCTCTTTCTCACCTACTTCACTCTGTATGAGAGACACTAGTTCCATCTACCTCACTACAAATAACTCAATTTCATTTCTTTTTATGGCTGAGTAATATTCCATTATACATATGCGCCACATCTTCTTCATTCATTCATCTGTCAATGGACACTTAGGTTGCTTCCATGTCCTGAATATTGTAAATAGAGTTGCAATGAACATTGTGGTACATGACTCTTTCTGAATTATGGTTTTCTCAGGGTATATGCCCAGTAGTGGGATTGCTGGGTCCTATGATAGCTCTATTTTTAGTTTTTTAAGGCACCTCCCTACTGTTCTCCATAGTGGCTGTATCAATTTACATTCCCACCAACAGTGCAAGAGGGTTCCCTTTTCTCCATACCCTCGCCAGCATTGTTTGTAGATATTCTTGAGGATGGCCATTCTGATCAGTGTGAGGTGATACCTCATTGTAGTTTTGATTTGCATTTCTGTAATGATAAATGATGTTGAGCACGCTTTCATGTGTTTGTTGGCAATCTGTATATCTTCTTTGGAGAAGTATCTATTTAGGTCTTCTGCCCATTATTGGATTGGGTTGTTTGTTTTTTTGATATTGAGCTGCATGAGCTGACTGTATATTTTGGAGATTAATCCTTTGTCAGTTGCTTCATTTGCAAATATTTTCTCCCATTCTGAGGGTTGTCTTTTCATCTTGTTTATGGTTTCCTTTGCTGTGCAAAAGCTTTTAAGTTTCATTAGGTCCCATTTGTTTATTTTTGTTTTTATTTCCATTTCTCTAGGAGGTGGGTCAAAAAGGGTCTTGCTGTGATTTATGTCATAGAGTGTTTTGCCTATGTTTTCCTCTAAGAGTTTGATAGTGTCTGGCCTTACATTTAGGTCTTTAATCCATTTTGAGTTTGTTTTTGTGTATGGTGTTAGGGAGTGTTCTAATTTCAGTCTTTTACATGTAGCTGTCCAGTGTTCCCAGCACCACTTATCAAAGAGGCTGTCTTTTCTCCATTGCATATTCTTGCCTCCTTTATCAAAGATAAGATGACCATATGTGCATGGGTTTATCTCTGGGCTTTCTATCCTGTTCCATTGATCTATATTTCTGTTTTTGTGCCAGTACCATATTGGCTTGATTACTATTACTTTGTAGTATAGTCTGAAGTGCAGAAGCCTGATTCTTCCAGCTCCATTTTTCGTTCTCAAGATTGCTTTGGCTATTCGGGGTCTTTTGTGTTTCCATACAAATTGTGAAATTTTTTGTTCTAGTTCTGTGAAAAATGCCATTGGTAGTTTGATAAGGATTGCATTGAATCTGTAGATTGTTTTAGGTAGTATAGTCATTTTCACAATGTGAGTCTTCCAATCCAAGGACATGGTATAGCTCTCCATCTGTTTGTATCATCTTTAATTTCTTTCATCAGTGTCTTACAGTTTTCTGCATGCAGGTCTTTTGTCTCCTTAGGTAGGTTTATTCCTAGGTATTTTATTCTTTTTGTTGCAATGCTAAATGGGAGTGTTTCCTTAATTTCTCTTTCAGAGTTTTCATCATTAGTGTATAGGAATGCAAGAGATTTCTGTGCATTAATTTTGTATCCTGCTACTTTACCAAATTCATTGATTAGCTCTCGAAGTTTTCTGGTAGCATCTTTAGGATTCCCTATGTATAGTATCATGTCATCTGCAAACAGTGACAGCTTTACTTTTTCTTGCATGATTTGGATTCCTTTTATTTCTTTTTCTTCTCTGATTGCTGTGGCTAAAACTTCCAAAACTATGTTGAATACTAGTGGTGAGAGTGGACAACCTTGTCTTGTTCCTCATCTTAGAGGAAATGGTTTCAGTTTATCACCATTGAGAGCGATGTTGGCTGTGGGTTAGCCATATATGGCCTTTATTATGTTGAGGTAAGTTCCCTCTATGCCTGCTTTCCAGAGGGTTTTTATCATAAATGGGTGTTGAATTTTGTTGAAAGCTTTTTCTGCATCTATTGAGATGATCATATGGTTTTTCTCCTTCAATTTGTTAATATGGTGTATCATGTTGATTGATTTGCATATACTGAAGAATCCTCGCATCCCTGAGATAAACCCCACTTGATCATGGTGTATGATCCTTTTAATGTGCTGTTGGATTCTGTTTGCTAGTAATTTGTTGAGGATTTTTGCATCTATGTTCATCAGTGATACTGGCCTCTAGTTTTCTTTCTTTATGACATCTTTGTCTGGTTTTGCTATCAGGGTGATGGTGGCCTCATAGAATGAGTTTGGGAGTGTTCCTCCCTCTGCTATATTTTGGAAGTGTTTGAGAAGGATAGGTGTTAGCTCTTCTCTAAATGTTTGATAGAATTCGCCTGTGAAGCCATCTGCTCCTGGGCTTTTTTTGTTGGAAGATTTTTAATCACAGTCTCAATTTCAGTGCTCGTGATTGGTCTCTTTATATTTTCTATTTCTTCCTGGTTCAGTCACAGAATGTTGTGCTTTTCTAAGAATTTGTCCATTTCTTCCAGGTTGTCCATTTTATTGGCATACAGTTGCTTGTAGTAATCTCTCATGATCCTTTGCATTTCTGCAGTGTCAGTTGTTACTTCTCCGTTTTCATTTCTAATTCTATTGATCTGAGTCTCCTCCCATTTTTCCTTGATGAGTCTGGCTAATGGTTTATCAATTTTGTTTATCTTCTCAAAGAACCAGCTTTTAGTTTTATTGATCTTTGCTATTTCCTTCATTTCTTTTTCATTTATTTCTGATCTGATCTTTATGATTTCACTCCTTCTGCTAACTTTGGGATTTTTTTGTTCTCCTTTCTCTAATTACTTTAGGTGTGATGTTAGGTTGTTTATTTGAGATGTTTCTTATTTCTTGAGGTAGGATTGTATTGCTATAAACTTCCCTCTTAGAACTGCTTTTGCTATATCCCATCGGTTTTGGGTCGTCGTGTTTTCATTGTCATTTGTTTCTAGGTATTTTTTGATTTCCTCTTTTATTTCTTCAGTGATCTCTTGGTTATTAAGTAGTGTATTGTTTAGACTCCATGTATTTGTATTTTTTACAGATTTTTTCCTGTCATTGATATCTAGTTTCATAGCGCTATGGTTAGAAAAGATACTTGATATGATTTCAATTTTCTTAAATTTACCAAGGCTTGATTTGTGACCCAAGATATGATCTATCCTGGAGAATGTTCCATGAGCACTTGAGAAGAAAGTGTATTCTGTTGTTTTTGGACGGAATGTCCTATAAATATCAGTTAAGTCCATCTTGTTTAATGTATCATTTAAAGCTTGTGTTTCCTTATTTATTTTCATTTTGGATGATCTGTCCATTGGTGAAAGTGGGGTGTTAAAGTCGCCTACAATGATTGTGTTACTGTTGATTTCCCCTTTCATGGCTGGTAGCATTTGCCTTATATATTGAGGTGCTCCTATGTTGGGTGCATAAATATTTACAATTTTTATATCTTCTTCTTGGATTGATCCCTTTATCATTATGTAGTGTCCTTCTTTGTCTCTTGTAATAGTCTTTATTTTAAAGTCTATTTTGTCTGATATGAGAATTGCTACTCCAGCTTTCTTTTAATTTCCATTTGCGTGGAATATCTTTTTCCATCCCTTCACTTTCAGCCTGTATGTGTCCCTAGGTCTGAAGTGGGTGTCTTGTAGACAGCATATATATGTGTCTTGTTTTTGTATCCATTCAGCCCGTCTATGTCTTTTGGTTGGAGCATTTAATCCAATTACATTTAAGGTAGTTATCAATATGTATGTTCCTATTACCAGTTTCTTAATTGTTTTGTGTTTGTTAATGTAGGTCTTTTCCTTCTCTTGTGTTTCCTGCCTAGAGAAGTTCTTTAGCATTTGTTGTAAAACTGGTTTGTTGGTGCTGAATTCTCTTAGCTTTTGCTTGTCTGTAAAGTTTTTAATTTCTCCATCGAATCTGAAAGAGATTCCTGATGGGTAGAGTAATCTTGGTTGTAGGTTTTTCCCTTTCATCACTTTAAATATGTCCTGCCACTCCCTTCTGGCTTGCAGAGTTTCTGCTGAAAGTTCAGCTGTTAACCTTATGGAGATTTCCTTCTATGTTAATTGTTGCTTTTTCCTTGCTGTTTTTAATATTTTTTCTTTGTATTTACTTTTTGACAGTTTGATTAATATGTGTCTTGGCGTGTTTCTCCTTGGATTTTTCCTGTATGGGACTCTCTGCACTTCCTGGACTTGAGTATTTCCTTTCCCATATTAGGCATGTTTTCAACTATAATCTCTTCAAATATTTTCTCAGTCCCTTCCTTTTCTCTTCTTCTTCTGGGACCCCCATAATTCGAATGTTGGTGCATTTAATGTTGTCCCAGAAGTCTCTAAGACTGTCCTCAATTCTTTTCATTGTTTTTTCTTTATTCTGCTCTGTGGTAGTTATTTCCACTCTTATATCTTCCAGGTCACTTCTCCGTTCTTCTGCCTCAGCTATTCTGCTATTGATCCCTTCTAGAGAATTTTTGATTTCATTTATTGTGTTGCTCATCATTGTTTGTTTGCTCTTTATTTCTTCTATGTCCTTGTTAAACGTTTTTTGAATTTTCTCCATTCTATTTCCAAGAGTTTGGATCTTCTTTACTATTATTACTCTGAATTCTTTTTCAGGTAGACTGCCTATTTCCTTTTCATTTGTTTGGTCTAGTGGGTTTTTGTTCCTTCATCTGCTGTGTGTTTCTCTGTCTTCTCATTTTGCTAAACTTACTGTTTTTGGGGTCTCCTTTTTGCAGGCTGCAGGCTCATAGTTCCTGTTGTTTTTGGTTTTTGACCCCAATGGCTAAGGTTGGGTCAGTGGGTTGTGCAGGCTTCCTGGTGGAGGGGACTAGTGCCTGTGTTCTGTTGGATGAGGCTGGATCTTTTCTTTCTCTTGGGCAGGACCGCATCCGGTGGTGTGTTTTGAGGTGTCTGTGACCTTATTATGATTATAGGCAGCCTCTCTGCTAATGAGTGGAGTTGTGTTCCTGTCTTGCTAGTTGTTTGGCATAGGGTGTCCAGCACTCTAGCTTGCTGGTCGTTGAGTGGAGCTGTGTCTTAGCGTTGAGATGGAGATCTCTGGGGGAGCTTTTGCCATTTGATATTACATGGAACCAGGAGGTCTCTGGTGGACCAATGTCCTGAACTTGGCTATCCCACCTCAGAGGCACAGCCGTGACACACGGCCAGAGCACCAAGACCCTGTCAGCCACACTGCTGAGAAGAAAAGGGAGAAAAAAAAGAAAGAAAGAAAAAAATAAAATAAAAAAATTTTTTAATTATTAAAAATTAAAATGTAATGAAACAAAAAGAAAGAAAGAGGAGAGCTACCAAACCAAAAACCAAATCCACCAATGATAACAAGTGCTAAAAACTATACTAAAAAAAAAAAAAAAAAAAAAGGACACACAGAACGCTAGGAGAAACGGTAAAAGCAAAGCCATACAGACAAAATCACACAAAGAAGCATACACACACACTCACAAAAAGAGAAAAAGGAACAACATATATATATATCTATATATATAAAAATATAGGAAAAGAGCAACCAATTCAATAAATCTACCAATGATAATAAACTCTAAATACTAAACTAAGATAAACATAAAACCAGAAACAAATTAGATGCAGAAAGCAAATCCAAGTCTACAGTTGCTCCCAAAGTGCACCGCCTCAATTTTGGGATGATTCATTGTCTATTCAGATATTCCACAGATGCAGGGTACATCAAGTTGACTGTGGAGATTTAATCCACTGCTTCTGACGCTGCTGGGAGAAATTTCCCTTTCTCTTCTTTGTTCGAACAGCTCCTGGGGTTCAGCTTTGGATTTGGACCTGCCTCTGCGTGTAGGTCACCTGAAGGCATCTGTTCTTCACTCAGACAGGACGGGGTTAAAGGAGCAGCTGATTCGGGGGCTCTGGTTCACTCAGGCCAGTGGGAGGGAGGGGTATGGATGCGGGGCGAGCCTGCGGCAGCAGAGCCCAGAGTGATGTTGCAGCAGCCTGAGGCACGCCGTGTGTTCTCCTCCCGGGGAAGTTGTCCCCGGATCACGGGACCCCTGGCAGTGGCAGGCTTCAACAGGCTCCCGAGAGGGGGCGGTGTGGATAGTGACCAGTGCTCGCACACAGGCTTCTTGGTGGTAGCAGCAGCAGCCCTTAGCGTCTCATGCCCGTCTCTGGGGTCCGCGCTGATAACCGCGGCTCGCGCCCGTCTCTGGAGCTCGTTTAGGCGGTGCTCTGAATCCCCTTTCCTCATGCACCCCAAAACAATGGTTTCTTGTCTCTTCAGCAGCTCCAGACTTTTCCCAGACTCCCCTCCCGGCTAGCTGTGGTGGCACTAGCCCCTTCAGGCTCTGTTCACACAGGCAACCCCAGTCCTCTCCCTGGGATCCGACCTCCGAAGCCTGAGCCTCAGCTCCCAGGCCCCGCCTGCCCCCGGCGGGTGAGCAGACGAGCCTCTCAGGCTGGTGAGTGCTGGTCGGCAGTGATCCTCTGTGTGGGAATCTCTCCGCCTTTGCCCTCTGCACCCCTGGTTGCTGTGCTCTCTTCCGTGGCTCCGAAGCTCCCCACCCCCACCCGTCTCCACAAGTGAAGGGCTTCCTAGTGTGTGGAAACTTTTCTTCCTTCACAGCTCCCTCCAGAAGTGCAGGTCCTGTCCCTGTTCTTTTGGTCTCTGTTTTTTCTTTTGCCCTACCCAGGTATGTGGGGAGTTTCTTGCCTTTTGGGAAGTCTGAGGTCTTCTGCCAGCGTTCAGTATGTGTTCTGTAGGAGTTGTTCCACATGTAGATGTATTTTTAATGTATTTGTGGGGAGGAAGGTGATCTCCAAGTCTTACTCCTCCACCATCTTGAAGGTCTCTCTCATAAATGTTTTAACTCATTCCTTCTCAATTCCTCATTTGAATTTCAACAAGTATAACAATTATTTTTTATTCCAAGATTTGTAGTAATAAGGGGGTATAAGTGATAAGCATTTGTTTTTGCTAAGGTTATTGTTTAATTTTTACAGTTCAGTCTTGTAGTCTTGGCTACACTATATTCCTTAGATTCATGAAATCTTCTGAACGTGAGGTAAATAAAAAACAAAAGTAAAAATAATCATAAACTAAACCTGCCTAGAAATATAGCTTTTCATTTCAACTAGTAGTAAATTAAAATATTGGTTAAATATTTAGACCCCAGTATATACAGATGGATTCTCTGTGTGAGTGAAAACTGAAATAAACAGAACAAAATAGCTAAAACAGCCAAAGTGGCAATTTTAAGGCTCAGAAATCTGGCTGCCTCTAGGGTATAATTGCATTTCTTTCCAGGGAACCTCACACCTTGAATTAATGAGAACATTGGATATGGTTCTTTTACCTTTATCTCCTTTTGATATGTAACAGACCAAAAAAGAAGGAACTACAAAAAATGGTTCTATGACTCTTTACCAAAAACAACCCTAGGCCAACATTTATAGTATATAGGTCAACTTAAGGACACAACAGATTCCTTATATATTGAAATAGCCAACATTTCAAAAAGGCTTACAGCTGACAATGTTATATAATTCTTATAAATTAATAATAATGAGTTTTAAG